>NC_084581.2:9125000-9145000 GCF_033978685.3 Nerophis lumbriciformis
AAACTAAAAGAGTGTTCAAGCATTGTCGATTTGGATGGCGGTTTCTCCAACTGCAGTAAACTGTGTCCCAAAGCCTCTCTTAACACATTTTGAACTCGGCGCCAACACAGATTGACTCTCTTTTGGATATCCCAGAAGGGAGCGGAGTCCTCTAATCCGCATCAACCGCAGCGCCTCCGTGCAGCTCCTTGATGAGCCTTTCATGTTTCCGTTTTTGACTGCGCCACCTTCGTGTACTTACTCTGTTCATGGAGGCTGCTGTTCTTTACACGGCGAAAAGCATTTTGAACACAGACAATTTCAAATCTCAAAGAAAAATTTTGTTTTTTGTCTGACCCTCGCAGTTTTCAGGGTTCATGGTGGATGATTGACGAATGACCGAGGTTTGTGTTTAGTGTTGAGAACTTCACTTTTGGGGGGAATTTTGCCTCTCATTCACAATCCTTATGTAAGACAAGCACACATATGTTTTTCTTTATGTATTTTAAATAGTAAATAAATGCGAACAAAAGTCCGCTACAATGGAGCCTCTAGGAGTTCCTCTATTCTGCCTATAAAGCGTTAAAAAAACATCCAAACACCTCCATAAAGGTTTTACATACACACTGTAAGTATATATGTAATGTAGTAACAGGCACAGTTATAATAACATGTAATATTTACATATTTTGCTCATTTTAGTAAATACAGCGGTGAATTAATTTCACAAACACTTCATAACGTTTGCTTTTTCCTTTGACAACTTCACTGATTATTACTCAGTGCAGACCTCATGAGAAAAAACTAATATAATAAAACATCACTTACTGTACAAGGTCTGCTGTCATTAGGATGCCGACTGATATAATCGGTGTTATATTTGGATGAACCTAGCGTCTTTTCATGTCTCGATCGCCATTCCGGGTCTAAATTAACTGTCAAAGTTGACCAACTTGTCGGATTATTTCCTCATCCTTCTACTATCAAGGTGAGAGGCATTATTTATGATCAAGTATAAACTTTCACGAGCACTGATGTGAGAAAACGGTTCACCAGCCGGTGATGTCAACACGGGCACACAAGCTAGTTAGCTCTCTTTGATAATTGCTATTAATAGTGTGTCTGCGTTAGCGCTTATAATAACAATATCACTAATACGTGGTTAATATTCAAGTCACGAAATGTAAATAGAGTATTGTTGGCGCTTTTTGGATTATTGTTAACAGGGATTTATGAGCGTAATAGAGTACCTCCCTTTGACTCCATTGTAAGCAGACTTTTATTTACGTTTATTTACGATTCAGAATGCATTAGAAAAAATACATCTGTCTTCTTGTCTCTCATTAGGATTGCGAACGATGAGCTCGACAAGGCTGCCCTTTGTCACCGATTCTGTTCATAACTTTTATGGACAGAATTTCTAGGCGCAGTCAGGGCGTTGAGGGGATCCGGTTTGGTGGCTGCAGGATTAGGTCTCTGCTTTTTGCAGATGATGTGGTCCTGATGGCTTCATCTGGCCAGGATCTTCAGCTCTCACTGGATCGCTTCGCAGCCGAGTGTGAAGCGACTGGGATGAGAATCAGCACCTCCAAGTCCGAGTCCATCGTTCTCGCCCGGAAAAGGGTGGAGTGCCATCTCCAAGTTGGGGATGAGATCTAGCCCCATGTGGAGGAGTTCAAGTACAGTCTTGTTCACGAGTGAGGGAAGAGTGGATCGTGAGATCGACACGCGGATCGGTGCGGCGTCTTCAGTAATGCGGACGCTGTATCGATCCGTTGTTGTGAAGATGGAGCTGAGCAGGAAGGCAAAGCTCTCAATTTATCGGTCGATTTACATTCCCATCTTAACCCAGCTTTGGGTTATGACCGAAAGGACAAGATCACGGGTACAAGTGGCCAAAATTAATTTCCCCCGCCGGGTGGAGGGGCTCTCCCTTAGAGATAGGGTGAGAAGTTCTGTCATCCGGGAGGAGCTCAAAGTAAAGCTGCTGCTGCTCCACATCGAGAGGAGCCAGATGAGGTGGTTCGGGCATCTGGTCAGGATGCCATCCGAACGCCTCTTTTGGGAGGTGTTTAGGGCACGTCCGACCGACAGGAGGCCACAGAGAAGACCCAGACACGTTGGAAAGACTTTGTCTCCCGGCTGGCCTGGGAACGCCTCGGGATCCCCCGGTAGGAGCTGGACGAAGTGGCTGGGGAGAGGGATGTCTGGGCTTCTCTGCTTGGGCTGCTGCCCCCGCGACCCGACCTCGGATAAGCGAAAGAAAATGGATGGATGGATGGACGATGAACATAATTCAAATAAAAAAGCAGTTCCCTTTAACACTGTCTTTGGCGGAGGTCTGCGAATTGTCAAACCGCCATGAACTGTGTTAGTATCCTGAGGTACCACTGCACTTACAAATTGGAATTTAGACAGTTACACATTTCAGGAAAAAAACGCTCTGTTATGCAAAACACAAATGTCCCCTGCAGAAGACACTGGAGCTCCAGGCTTTGTTTTAAAAATGTGCAGCGAATCCTGATTTTATACAAATATGTCAAGTGGTGGGATTATAGCCTCCTTTCTACGTACCTGTCATGTCTCATAAACAGACTCTCGGGACACATTACTGGTCCAACAACATTAATAAAAGTCACCTATGTGTAATAGGGGCCTTTAACATTTTAATGCTCACATTTAATGGAAAATACTATCCGTCACATCCAGATCGCTGTATCAAATATGTTAGACAGAAAGATGTGCACAAACAACAAGCCTGAGTACATAGTTTGCGAGTATATCAAATGTGTACCAGGAAGTGACTCATGAAAGCAAAAGGCAAAGGCAGAGTGAAACCGATTCCCGACAACTGCATCCCACTGAGACAAGTTGAAAGGTGGTTTTCCACGTTACAGCTTCTTCCCACCGCAGGAAGATCAAAGACCGTAGGAGGGGAAGTAAGTAGCTACCACTTCCTGGGTGGCTACTGGCTCTGAAAAACTGTTGGCTGGCACTCAAACACTGATTGCTCTGCACCATAAGTTGATATATGTTTATGTTATATAATATATGAACCCTATACCTTTTTTTCGCTCACAAACCCGAAGTAAGTGGACCCTGAGAAAATAAACAATTAGTTTCAGGCGGCTGTTTGACTTTAAATATTAAATTAATTTTCCCAAAAACAGAAGGAATTTGACTCCGTCCTTTTACTTCAGCAAGTGTTTTATTTACAATCCTATAACTAGTAAACGTAGATATTAGAGTAGTCAGTGTACAGCTTGTGCAGCGGTATGGATTGAAAATAAGTCAACATATAGTCATTGTTGTTAGCTGGCGATACAAATGAGTAGGAAGATACCGTTAGTTCAATTTACAAGCCGCAACTTTTTTCCACCAGGCTTTGAACCATACGCTTTGAACAATGCTCCGACTAATTTTGTGATTTTTCCAGTGTGACGGTAGATGTCTTGACTTTTATTTCCTCACACGCCTTCCCTACTGTCAAGGTCATTATATTAGGAACACCAGTAACGCCTTTTCCTCTTTCTTCCTCTGTTAAGCTCCAAACTCAAATGTGCACACATCTATTGGGTTGGTTAAATATGTCCCCCCCCCCCCCGCGAGTCGACAAAATGCTCACAACACACCCCAAAGCAAAAGAAGATCGACCCAGTCATTGATATAGCTAAAACCCGCCGCACGGAACGGAAATCCAAGAAAGACCACTTCAGAGGTTTCAGCACAAAGAAGGAGGAGGACAAAGACAGCGCTCTAAGGTAGTCTACTTCATGCCGTGTTACAGGCACTGTCCTTTTTTACATTTGTGAATAAACAGAAGCGCCTGTGAAATATTTAATGCTTCAATCTGTACACTTGCGACTAACAGATTTGTGTGCCTATTATATGTGTAAAAGAAGAGTTGTCCAAAAACTAGGTGGGTGTGGCTTATACGCAGGTGCACTCTATAGCCTGAAAATGATGGTAATTTTGTATTTTTTTAGAACCCCATAACTGAATACATTCTATTTTGGTGGCTATTTTAATATGTTCAGGTTCCGAAATACATTTTTCACCAAAAATGTTAACATTAACATCCGAATTGTGATTCTTATGTGTTAAGATTCTGATTTAATTCAACATTTTCAAGAATCTTTTTTTTAAAACACATTTTTTTGGGCCATTTCTGTGATTACTCCGTGTGTGTATTTGTTTGTCATACGTCAGCAGCAAAGAGGCGCTTTTGTAACCTGTAACCTGTTTTAAGGTGGTTTTAATATCATTTATATGCCAAATAATATATTGCAAGAATCAGTTTTAATCGAGGATCGTGTTGAATGGATAGTCCATTTTCTGTAGAATTTCAATAAATGAAAATGCAACATTTGAATTACATTGTCTTTGAGCTCAGTTTGTCCAATTCATTAATAATATCACGCAGTGTAAATACATATACAGTGTATATGTATATAACTTGTATTTTGAGCTGAATTTTAAATTTATCAGTGAACTATGTAGAATATTGCAATATATCGGCATATCACAATACTGCATCATATCTAGGGATGGTTACCAAATTTAGTACTTTACTGACCGAAGTCTGTCGGTACTATTGGGTACCAATTCACGTAAAATCAAATGGTGCCATATTTTGATACTTCTGTTGCACATGTAATCATGTCCGGTAGCAGACTCACACCTGCCTGGAAACAAGCAGTCAAGCATGCCAACAAAGCAAAAAGTAGGCGCTCAAAGGTATTGTAAGGCTACACTTTTTAAAATTTGCTGACTCAATGCTAATTTACATTGGATTTGCCTTAGACATGCTACTGATTAGTATTTACAATTTCACATGGCGATTTCAACATCCATACTAGGGCTGCAACAACTAATCCATTAAATCGATTAAAATCAATTATAAAAATAGTTGGCGATTAATTTAGTCATCGATTCGTTGGATCTATGCTATGCGCATGCACAGAGGCTACTTTTTTTTTTTTTATAAACCTTTATTTATAAACCAACATTTACAAACAGCTGAGAAACAATAATTAAAATAATATGGTGCCAGTATGCTGGGTTTTTTCCCCCCAATAAAATACTGAAAAGGATAGAAATGTAGTTTGTCTCTTTTATCCGATTATTAATCGATTAATCGAAGTAATAATCGACAGATTAATCGATTATCAAATTAGTTTTTGGTTGCAGCCCTAATCCATACTATTGTTAACAAATACTACAACTAAGATACAGGTTACAATCAAACAGCTGGTGTAATATAATAATACAATACTTACAGTATAAGAACAAGAACAAAGAGGTGAAGAGAAGCATAAAAGCAGACAAAAGGAAATGGATGGAGGACATTGCGAGTGAAGCTGAAGATGCTGCAAGAAAACAACATATGAAGACATTATACAGACTCCCAAAAATACTGTGCGCAGCAGTGCTGGACAAAAATGGCAACCGCATCAGTGGAAGGGATGCAATAAAGTCGAGATGGACAGAACATTTTAAGGAGGTCTTGAATAAAGAGGAACCAGCAAACCCAATCACTCAAGAGGACGAATGCGAATTCAACGACAGAATTGAAGATATCACAATAACCAAACCAACACCCGGGGAAGTCAAAGAGGCAATAAAAAGGCTACAGAACTGAAAAGCACCACGGATCGACAACATCACAGCTGAATTGTTAAAAGCGGATATAGATTTCTCAACAAAGAAAGTGCACCAACTGTTGGGAAAAATATGGAAACATTGTTTCCCAACAAACTGGAAGAAAGGGCTTATCATCAAACTAGCAAAGAAAGAGAAACTCAAAGAATGCAAGAACACGAGAGGCATAACACTAATCTCCGTAGCAGGAAAGATAGTTGGAAGAGTCATAAGAAAAGGAATCGACTGCAGGCTGAGAAAGGAGCAAGCAGGGTACAGAACGGGCAGAGGAACAACAGAGCAAGTCTTCATACTGCAAAACATAATTGAACAGGTTAACGAGTGGCAAGCAACACTACACATGAACTTCGTAGATTGCGAGAAGGCTTTCGACTCTGTCCACCACGAAAGCCTGTGGATGATTATGAAGAAATATGGAATTTCAGAGATTGTGAGAATGGTGAAAACATTTTACAAAGACGCAGTGCGCAGTCGAAGACCAAGGAGAAACATGCGAGTGGTTGAACAATAAAACCGGTGTAAAAAGAGTATGTAATATGTCCAGATTCCTGTTCTTGATCGTGATGGATTGGATAATGCGAAGAACAGTTAAAGAGGGAGAGAATGGAATTTGCTGAAAGCTAACATCAAAACTCGACAACCTGGACTTTGCAGATGACGTAGCATTACTGTCCTCCACAAAACAGCACATGCAGAGTAAAACAACATGGATGGACGAAGAAACCGGGCGAGTAGGACTCAGGATCAATACACAAAAGACTAAAACAATGAGGATCGATGCAAGAAACCAGGAGAAAATCCAAATCAATGGACAAGATGTCAAAGAGGTAGACCAGTTCACCTACTTGGGAGCCACAGTTTGTAAAGAGGGAGGCGGCATGAAGGATCTGAAGAATAGACTGTCGAAAGCGAGAGGCACATTCATCAGACTTGGAAAGACCTAGAGCTCCAACAGTATCACAAGAAGAACACAGCTAAAACTGACAAGACACTAGTGGTAGCAGTATTGCTATACGGGTGTGAAACCTGGAAAATGAACAGAGGAGATAACAGGGCGGTTGACGTATTCCATAATAAATGCCTACGAAGAATACTTAGAATCTGCTGGCAAGATCACATCAGTACTGAAAAACTACTGGAAAGAGCGAATATGAAGCCACTCAGTGAGGATGTAAAGCTACGAAGATGGAAGATGATTGGACACATACTACGGCAGAACCACAACAACAATTGCAGCATAGCCATGACCTGGGCATTAGAGGGGAAAATAAGAAAGGGAAGACCAAAGCCCACCTGGAGGCGTACCGTTGAGAAAGAAAGGAAAGAGCGAGGATGGAACTCATGGTCGGGGGTGAGGACTGCAGCAGCCGATTGTGAGAAGTGGAGAAGCTCTGTGAGGGTCTTATGTGCCACCAGGCACGTAGTGGATAGGTAACAGGTAACTTACAGTATAGACACTTTGTAGGGTTCAACGAAAGACAAGACTGGCACATTTAACTTAATGATTAAGGTAGTCTATACACTACTGCCATCTAATGTCTTGGTATTGCAGCTGCATGCAAAGTCCAAAATATCATACAGTAAACACAAGTAAAGAAAATTGAAACTGTTGAGTACCATACAAATGTTAAAGGTACTCATCCAAGTATCAAGTATCGTGATAAGCATCGTATCGGGAAGTATTTGCCAGCCATAGTAAATACACTCAAAAAAAACCCAAAGAAAATGCACAAATCACAAAAATGGATACTGCAAGGTAGATCGACAGTTGTTTCATCCTGCAGTCTTTTTTGTTGGATTCCAGATTCTTTTTTTAACTTTTTAATCATTTTTTACTTTACATTTTAGGACACATTCTAGTCTTCTGCTTTCACAGGGTCCACTTTGTTTGTTTGTTTACACACAAAACTGACATTTTTTGACCTCGCTCAAGAATCGGCGGACAGATTTGATGTGTTCCAGAGCATCACGTGACAGGCAGCGTGAATCACCAAGACGGTGATCATCTTTATTGCAATAAGAGGCCCAGAAATGGGCCAGCATCTAACGATATAAATACCTGGACCTGGGGGACAACGAGACGCTTAATCATCCTCTTTACTCCTCTGGCAGATAGTAGTCAGGCAATCACCACGCAGCACTTTATCACACCACAGATGAACACTCTGCTTAAGTCCTGCTGCTTTTCCCACATAATCCATAACGTATGATCTTTTGCAAGTTATAACAGTGTGTCAAATACACGATTGTACACGCCTTAGCTTAACGCTGCCGTCGCTTTCCAGTCGGACAGTTGAACTACTGAGCTTACTGCTAAACGGTGTTGCCGCAAACACTTTAAACAGCCAGGAGTCTTTAAAGTGACTTGTTCCGGGCACATCTTCCAATTGTTAGTGAGAGGAAATGACCTGGTCATGTCCATCCTCCTCCTCTTAGATGTTATGACGATGTAGAAGTGTGCCGGCCCGCTTGAGCATGTATTTGTTTACCGGTTGGGCGGTGGAAAAGGAAGTGCTGATCGAAATTCAGAGAGTGAAAGAACGATAACTGAGGCGCAAATAAAGCCCTCTGAAGAGCCGCTAATCCCTTATTCTGGCAAAGAAGCTTACTTTTTTTTTACTGCCTCAGACTCGCTCGACACGTCTACTTAACAATACATCAGGTCAACATTTTATAATCGCTCTCATTTCTTCAGCTTTTAAAGTGAGTCGAATAGTTGTGCAAGTTGCCCACTGATAGGTGGGAAAACAGCAGCTCCTTTGTCAGAACACTGGTCCTCCAAAACATGTGGTGTCAGAAGGCCCAGCTGTCAGACCAGTGAAGTGGAGGGGCAATAAATAACATATACCGGTATATAAAAAGCGACTGCTCCCAGACATATAAGGTCAATATCAATAAGTGTCTGGCCACACAGTTTGCTGTAGGCGTCAACTATTTGCCAATTTTAGGCATGTAAACTAACAATAAACACAAGTACAGTGGTACCAAAGACATGCACCTGGGGATAGGTTGATTGGCAACACTAAATGGTCCCTAGTGTGTGAATGTGAGTGTGAATGTTACAACTTGTCCAGGGTGTAGTGCAGCTGTGTGAGGCTCCAGCACCCCCCGCAACCTCGAAAGGGACAAGCGGTAGAAAATGGATGGATGGACAGTGGTACCACAACTTACGAGCACATCTGCTTTACGTCACTGCCGGCAAACAGCGAGAGTTGATGACGTAGTAAAACTTAAGTAACGTCCGAATTCCTATGGCCGTATTTTCAACGCTTGGCCAATGGCACTAGATGCTAAAGCCAAGGGAGAGGGTTAAGAAGATGGGGTAAGAGGGAGAACTCTGACTGAACCCGAGTATTTAATGCTGAAACGGCACAACCCTGTAACAAATACTACTTTAACCAACGGCGATTTGGGCTCGTAACTCAAATTAGGCTCCCAACTTAAAGCATAACAAAAAGCTAAGAGACAGCGGGCATCTCAAATTACTCGTAGGTTGAGGTAGTACGTATTTTGACATGTTCGCTGTGAGGTGTACTCACTTGTGTATCGAATACAGAATAATTTTTTTTAAATGTTACTTGAATGCCCGTCATTTTCTTCGCAAAATCTGCAAAGTGAGCACACCTGTCGCAGTCTCCTCACTCATCTTTGTACTGGCGTATGTATAGACCTGATCATTGACCGTGTAGCAACCTATGTCTTTCAGGTAACCATACACGTTCAAGGTAAAGTAGCAAGTGTGGTCAAAATGAATTGTGTGATTAATCTGTGTTGATAAGATACTTTTTTGTGTTTAATTACATGCATTAGTTTTGACAGCCATAGTGTTGAGACATAAGGTCTGTGTATTGACAGTAAATTATACTGCAATAAAAGCTGTACAGTTACTACTCTAAAAGGTAGTTGGTATTGTCCCTTTAGAACAGGGGTGTCAAACTCATTTTAGCTTAGGGGCCACATGGAGGAAAATAAAGACGACTTGGTTTTCTTTGTCTTACTTTGGCCAAAAATAGAACAAGCACATTCTGAAAATGTATACATTACAAATAATCCTTAGACTTAGACAAACGTTATAGATCCACAAGAGAAATTGTTCCACACAGTAACTCTGTTACACAGAATGGAAAGGTAAGGACGGAAAGGATAATACAGGTATAAGGTAGACTAAAAATGTACCATAGTAGCAATATAAAATATACCATGTATGTAATATTTACATATTATATATACAATATATAATATTTACTGATATATTATATTATATTTTTATATAATACATACAATATATAACAAATCCCAATTACCATGTACAATATTACAGTATATGTAACAGTTGCAGCAAAAAAAAAAAGAGCAGCATAAAATAGAGAGGAGATCCAGCAGAAAATATACATTATAAACAAAGAGAGGTAGCTAACAGAAGCGGTCAGGTCATAGACAGATATTATCTATTGCTGTATGGCGAGTGATTATACAGCTGGATGGAGTGCAGAATGAAGTTCTTGAATCGAACACTGTGGGAACGAAGCTGAAGGAGCCTCCTCTTGGCAAAAAACGTTCAGTTCTGAGTAAAAGATTGGTGCAGTTTCAAAAACACCATGAATAACACAATGAAGACTTTGTCTCAGTTTATTTACAAAGTCATTCAACTTTAAGCACTTCCTGTTCAGCTTTCTCATGTTGGCAGTTCACCATTGAAGACGTGTTTGGAAAAGCAACCGAGTGTTTCCTCAAACCACAGCATTACTGACATCCGCAACTGCCCCAACACGTTAATTTATCATCATTCACATATTATAATTATAATATAATCAAGATAGGTTGATTGGCAACACTAAATTGGCCCTAGTGTGTGAATGTGAGTGTCAATATTGTCTGTCTATCTGTGTTGGCCCTGTGATGAGGTGGCGACTTGTCCAGGGTGTACCCCGCCTTCCGCCCGATTGTAGCTGAGATAGACTCCAGCGCCCCCCGCGACCCCGAAGGGAATAAGCGGTAGAAAATGGATGGATGGATGGATGGACAATTATCAAAATGACACCATGATAGCCAAATTAGAGGTAACATAACTACAAACTTAACCAAGGTGAACATGGTAGATTTAAGCATAAAATAAAATTTAACAAACAACAAATGGAGAAACACACCATTTTACCATGGAGTTCAGGGTGTACATCTCGCCGTCAACAAATTGCGAGCACTGCACGGAACTCTAACTACTACAAAGATGATGGTCATGTTGACTTAAGTCTTTTGATCTTTTCGTTTAGCTATTTTATCTGTTCAGTGGCTAATTTACCATTAAAGAAGGTATTGTGCGTCGCTATAGAATGAGTCTGTCGCTAGCCACAACAGAAGCAGCTGATTGCTTGCACCTGCACTTAAAGTCAGCTGATACCTCATCTTCAAACAGTGTCATGTGGGACGTGGGTTACACTTGAATCCAGCGGACACATTTTGAACAGCAGTTTATTAAATTTTTACAGTTAGCAAACTCATTTTGCGGGCCGTGGGCGGATCAAACCTGTTTGCGGGTTTGATATGGCCCAAGGGCCGTACGTTTGACAACCCTGCTTTAGAAGATATGACAAAACACTTGTTGTGCTGGGTTGTACACGCCTTTGTAAGATACTGTAAATATCTCCCGACTCAGTACAACATTCATCGGGTTTTTTTCTTGGTACTATTCACTGCTTTCCAAATGCCAGCACAAAAGAACTGCATACCAAACTGAAGTGAAGAGTGTTGCCTGGTAAAAACGAGGCTTAAGTGAAAATTACGACTTTTTCTTCCCTCTCAAACTCTCTCTCAGACGATGAAAAAAGGCTGCAGAATGCCAGGCTTTAACTCGCTAGAAAACACAATTCACTTTCCTTTAGATTGGCTGTGGATTTATATGGCGCCACTTTCCCGTTTAGTGCTGACAGAGGAAGAGGGGGAGGAGGCGCGGACAGTTCAGGTAATCAGGGAGAATTGCTGCGCTCCAGAGAATCACATTGGGAGACGAAAAGTACAAACTCTATGCATCAAATGTGCGACACTGCTAAAACCTAAGCTTTGACCCGTGGACACCACTCATCCATACCGTAAAGTGAATCTGCACTTTTTGGGGGGGAAATCTGCCTATCATTTACAATCCCTATGCAGGACGAGAACACATTTTTTTAATGTATGTTAACTCTTTAATATATGCTATCAAACGTCAGCTAAGGATTCATGATGTCATTGCGTCTATTGCGCCCATAAAGCCCTCTAAAAACATCCAAAAACACCAGCAATACTTAATTTACATGTCGTGATCTCAATATTAACCAAGTATTAGCGATATTGTCATTATAAGCGCTAACGTTAAGGGACTACTTTTAGCGGCGCATTGATCACAGAGAGGCAAAGAGCTTACGCACCACATATTGAGCCGGTGAGCTGGTGCATCGCCTCTAAGTTGGTGAAAGTTAATTCTAGATCATAAATCATGCATTTCAACTGTATTGTAGAAGGTTTTTGCTATAAACAGAGAAGTTGGTCAACTTTGACATTCAACTTATACCCGGAGATGGCAAGAAAGACATGAAAAGACACTGGTTTTTGTCACCTTTTTTTTTTAACCTGTGTGAGGATTATCATTAATGTTTCATCTAAATGGTAAGATAAAAACATCCCATTAGTCGGCATCCCAGTGAGAGCAGACATTGTACAGTGAGTGTTTGTTATATTATGTTCGCACATGATGCTTAGTGTTTCACTAGAGCTGGATATTTTTAACACAGTTTGTAATTCTTGTAGCTCATCCTCCATATGTTCAGGCTCCAAAAATATGAGGTTCATAATCATAATTTTTCTAAAAGTAGTTTTTGTTGGCTTTCACGACGTCTGTCATTATTTGTAGTATTTGTTGTTAAAGGTAATAGTGACCGTTGTTTTGTGTCTGTGAAGTGAAGTGAAGTGAATTACATTTATATAGCGCTTTTTCTCAAGTGACTCAAAGCGCTTTACATAGTGAAACCCAATATCTAAGTTACATTTAAACCAGTGTGGGTGGCACTGGGAGCAGGTGGGTAAAGTGTCTTGCCCAAGGACACAACGGCAGTGACTAGGATGGCGGAAGCGGGGATCGAACCTGCAACCCTCAAGTTGCTGGCACGGCCACTCTACCAACCGAGCTATACCGTATATGTGGTCTGTGAAATGAATACACTGCCGTATGCTTAAGATAAGCAAAATACGTAAATATTACATGTTATTATTAATGTGCCCGTTACTGTATTACTTACATACATACAGCGTGTATATAAAACGTCAATGGAGGTTTGTGGATGTTTATTGGAGCGCTTTATAGGCAAAATATAGCGACTTCCATTGGCTCCATTTTTAGCTAACTTTTGCTAGTGATTTTTTATTTTTTTTTACGAGTTAGACGGCATTAAAAAAAAAATAAAAAATATATATATATATATATATATATATATATATATATATATATATATATATATATATATATATATATATATATATATATATGTGTGAGCTCATCTTACATAAGGATTGTGATTAGCTGGGCTTCCATTTTGCAAAATAAAAGCAAAATTTCAAAAATTTTGACAAAGTACATTTGTGACTTATTGGTGTTTCCATAAAAGGGTGTTTTAAGTCATGAGCCAAATTTCTTGTGAAATCTTGTCTCACGAGTCTCCACTTTGAGGAAGATTACATGGTTGTGGAGCTGTGCTTACAATTGCAGCCATTACTGTTGCCGTGATTATAAATAGAAGACGAAGGCAGTGGCTGATTGCTCAAAGGCGACGTCCTTATGTATGGCAGCGACCACGAATAAAGGATTTTTGGGAGAGAATTGTGAACGAGGAATTCACAGTCAAAGCGTCGATTAAAGGACTCCCTCAACATTGTTCGAGCATGTGGGTCTCTCTGAGCCTGCAGGTCAGCTGATTTTGCCGGTAAAGGACCTGTGAGACGGCCCAGTGCTGCCTCACCCACCACCCCCGGCCGTCCGATTGGAAGCGAGACCAAGACAACCCATCTGCCCTAGTTGTCCTGCATTAGCGCCCCGCCGGTTTGGTGTTTAGGTGCCATGTAAATGCAAAAAAAGTTTGCGACACACTTGAATATTGAAACGTCTGAAAAACCACCTCATGAGAGCGTAAATGTCACGGCGCTTGCGCAATCCCTCATGCCTTCTGCTGCAAGCTCGGCTGACACCTCCGCTGGAAGCACGCCAGGACACGCCCCTGCTCGCTTTGGCCGCAGTGCGGCCACACGTCGGCCACGTGCCGGCAAAGCTGCAGGCAATCAGTAATCAGTGCACCTGGGACTAATGAGGGCAGGCAGTATAAAGACCAGCGGACCTGAAGACCCAGTGCCGGAACGTAGTTCACTCCTCATAGTCAGCATCCCGTCTCTGGCTTCCCTCCTGCGTACTTGCTCTCTCTCTGTGACTTCCCAGTTCCCGTGTCTTATGTCCTTTGTGTTCCCCGCAGTGCCTTTCCTGTTCCCCGTGATCGAGCTGTGTGCCTCGACTCCTCTCTGGATTTTGGACTGCCTCCCTCGATCCTCGACCCCTGCTTGGACACGGACCTCGTTGCTTCTCTCCAGCCCCCGACCGCTTGCTTGCCCACAGACTGCCTTCTTGCCTTGCCCCTCTGGTCTGACAAAAGATGAATCCAACACGCACTTACAACAAACCCTGGTAACATTTACATTGTTAATTCTACACATCGTTTTGCACCAAACACATAGAGTAGCATACACCTCCCACACACTCAAGAGGTTCAATAAACCTATTGAACTGATTCTTGCTTTGGTGTCTCCTTCCGCCGCCGTACATAACAGAAAAATGTTTTAGCGACAATTGAAAGGTTTTTCGAAATGTGGGTGTTTCCATTACCAGTTTCTTATTGCGATTTTTAGGTTTTGCGCATTTCTAGTGGTAATGGCAACGCAGCTAATGATAGGAAACTTACAAAAAAAGTGCAGTTCCCCTTTAAGAGCTTGTTTGGCGACACAGGACTATCGCGCTTGAGAGCTTATTAACCTTTTATTTGCCCGCTCATTTACACAACAATTTCTCCACCAGGGGGGAAATAAAGTCTAATATCATTTTCAAAACAACCGCATTGTGGAGAAAAATTAGCGGGCGGCGAACAGAAGCGAATGTGACATTTCCAAGGTGGTCGCTTGGCAACTAAAGCAAAGGAATTAATTTGACTGAGTCACTTACGTCTCCTCCTCCCCTCAGCCAATATTATTTTTAAACTCCTAAACAAGCACCTGTTCTTGGACAGACATTAGCGGAATGTATGAGTGCTGGTATGTCGCATTGGTTACAAAACGTGTACGCTTGGAGGTCACTTCATTAGGTACACCTGCACAATCCTCAGATCTCGCTTTACAAAAACATTAATGTTCAGTTTGCTTTGAAAACCTGTTCAAAGATTGATTTCTCACATTTTACTATCTTTAAGTGTAAAAAGAAGCTCATCATATATTGGCAGTAACACATTAAATGAAGACGTCTCATGGTGTTTTATTTCTACATTTGTGGCACTCTTTGTTGGGTTAAAAATGCCTTGGAAGACCTGCCAGCAGGCTTGTCAAGGCACCAAAAAAAACTAAACCCATTTACTTTTAAATGAACTACTTTATTGAAAAGTGTTTAGAAGTGTCAAGTAGTTACGATCACTCTTTGTTCTTCTTGCATAGAATTTGAATTGCAGTATCAGCTGGCAAGAGGTAACTCTACATTCTAAAAAGAACAACAATGTTCTCTAACCTCCCACTATATCAAAACAAACAATACTGTGCTTATAAACTTGACCATAAATAACAACAATAGTCAACTAGTTTACATTCTAAAACAACAGTAGTGGCATGGAGTATTTTATTATATAAAACAAACAATATTGTTCTTAATATTCTTTCAATATGGTGGTAGTGTGACATCATTATGTCATTTGTAATAAAATAGGCTAATGAAAAGTCTAAAACATTAATTTAAATACAGATCTTTGAGATTGTATTCCTTACTAGTATCAACGTTTAAGCTTTTTCTCTTCACGTTATTCCTTTTTGGTCTATTTTTACACGTTTGCTGTATTTCTGTTCACTTCATTTCTACAATGTGCCATAAAAAGAGCTGCATTTAGCAAATGGCCCTCAGGCCATGAGCTTTGCCTTCTTGATGAAAAAAGTAAAGCAGCAGTGTTCAAAATGTTGCCAAACGACAAAAGAGCGTCTCTAAGTTGTGTTTTCTTAGCACTTATGGAGGAGATAAAGGTTGGGTTGCACGCTTCTTGAGGTTTTCTGCATGCTGTGGTAATGCACACTCCCTGGGCTTGTGGTTGCGGATCTCAGCTCTCACTCGTGCAGTCACTAGATTTGTGACCTCTTGTATTTGATTAGAGAATCAATGCATGACGTAAGATACATCTATATTTCACTTTTAATATGTACGTCTACTCGCTAAATAGAGTGACAAAGTGGCTAAAGTGCATCACAAATCATTTCTGCTTTCTTATTCTCTGGTAAACTAGGCGCGTATGAGGTGTGTTGTGAAGCCGAATTACGCCACACCAACAGTTGTGCTGCACTGACACATTTATATTATCTTTTGTTTATGAGCAAGGTCGAGACGGAAGCACCAAATTGATTTGTGACGGGCTTCCACGAACAAGTAAATATATGGAAACACTGGTAATTATTTTAAAGACAGCAGGTGTTTTTCTTCAGTGCAAAGAATTAAATTGAAAAAATGATACGCAGTCTTCTGGACCATTTGGCCCCACTATGGACTGGACTCTCACACTATTAACTAGATCCACTCGATGTCCATTGCACCGGTCGCCCAGGGGGGTTCCCACATCTGCGGTCCCCTCCAAGGTTTCTCATCGTGCCCATTTGGTTGAGTTTTTTCTTGCCCTGATGTGGGACCTGAGCCGAGGATGTCGTTGTGGCTTGTGCAGCTCTTTGAGACACTTGTGATTTAGGGCTATATAAATAAACTTTGATTGATTGATTGATTTCAACACCCCATCATCAGTAGGGTAAACCTAACCTGTCTCACAACGGTCTAACCCAGCTCACATTCCCTATTAGTGGGTGAACAATCTAATGCTTAGTGAATTCTGCTTCACAATGCAAAGCGACGTTATCTTACGTTCTAGCATACTCGTTATACAGATATCTTCCAAGTTATATAATCATTAGACTGATGCTCAATGACTATTGCCCTGTAAAGACATTTCGCTTGATGGCGTCCATGTTTTTTTAACCAGCTTTCTTTAAAAAATTACACACATACCTTTCAGTCTCCTAAAAATGTGCACCAAATTTAGTGTGAATTCAGCAGGGCACCCTGGTAGATAGTTTTGTAGAGCTGTGTGAGGTATTTTACATCAATTAGACCAGGGGTAGGGAACTTATGGCTCTCGAGCCAGATGTGGCTCTTTTGATGACTGCATCTGGCTCTCAGATAAATCTTAGCTGACATTGCTTAACACGATAACAATAATTCCGCTGGTAATCACAGTGTTAAAAAAAACGCTCAAAATATTCTCAAGCATTTCAATCCATCCATCCGTTTTTAACAGCACCTATTAATGGTTAGAAGTATTTTATTTATTATTGGTTAGCTTCAGAATAACAATGTTATTAAAAAGAATAAGATACGTATTATACTCTAAAAATGTTGGTCTTATTTAAAAATGCATGCAATTAGTATTATATGGCTCTCACAGAAATACATTTAAAAATATTTGGCTTTCATGGCTCTCAGCCAAAAAGGTTCCCGACCCCTGAATTAGACTAATGGGGTTGTGTAACAGCGCCACCTGTTCGCCCTGGCTTAGAGGGGCCTTCTTATGCAAAACGAAATGTTCTAACTTGATTGTACTTTCTTTTGGGTATTTGGGAGTCCCATAAATTTGAAATAAAATCGCAGAGGCATTACTGAGATATTTAAAAAAAAAAAAAAAAATGTTTGTGTTCTTTCCTACTTCTGCCAAACGGTCGGTTTGTAATTTCCTCTGACTTGTGACGTTTTCTGACCTGTGACGTCAGCATACAAGGTATTTACCCAAAGATCTTTGCGTGAGTTCACCATTTTTAATTTATGTAGGAGCGATTGTAGTCCACAACATTTCCACGATGAAACCCAATGAAGGAAAATGCGATGTTGTTGGTTGCTTTAAACAGCACAAGTCACTACACAAACTTAAGCCTCATCTTAGTAAGAGGTGCCTTACTTTTAACTTCTATGATTTGTGGCGATGCGCCTTCAACTCTGAAGAAGTCGTCCGAGCGTGTGCAAAGCAAACCACTTCGAAGAGTCCTAGATTTTTCGAAAAATTACTATTATTGGCAGGCTCGGGGCCTGCTATTTTTGGCAAAGGAGGAGACAATGAAACGATATGAAGTAACAGTAGGGTAGAAATGTGTGAATGATATGTTAGCAATGATAGCTCGATTTGTTGTGCAGCTATTTTAGTTTTAGAATGTAAGGAAACAGATTCACCGTCCAATGGAAAAATAAAGAATGAGTTTCGTAAAAACTACTTTTAATTGGAAAAGTAAAATATACAATCTGTTTTTACATTTGCGATGTAGCTCGTAGCGTAGCTTACTGTATAGACTTGGACTCTATGGTTTACGAGTGGTCAAAGCAGCAGCAGTGAAAGTATTAACATGATATAGAATAAAAAAGCCTTTTATTGTCAATATAAACGAATACGTCCAGGATCCAGGATTAGTTACGGACTCGGTGGAGGTTTAACCTTAGCCTGCATATAGTACCAGACCTGTAGCCGGGCTTCCTTTCTCTCCTCCGCCCGTATCTTTTCTTTCTTGTGCCAACAACAAACCACAGTGAGCCCGCTGATCTTGCTATATCATCTGGGATATTGCGTTGTGGTGAAAGTCACTCAAAACAGATGGCTGGTGGCGGGCGGTCCCTGATGTCCGTCCATTACGTCTGATAGTGCAAGAAAGCTAAAAACTTCAAAACATGGCTGCCGGGGAAGGGATGAAGGTTCACTAAGCATGAAGGTGCGTGGTGAGGAGGGGTTTAATTACATCTATCAACTCCACCTCTCAAAATGAATTGTCTCCAGGGGAAGCCCCATGTGGCTTGAAGATAGGTCTGTAAAACAAAATCTATGCAAAATTTTGACCACCATTACATGTTAGGTAGACCACAAGGAAGTGTTTGAACGTAGAAAAAAAATCACAACATGACCCCTTTAAACACATAATAACTGTCT
This sequence comes from Nerophis lumbriciformis, assembly GCF_033978685.3. Classification (NCBI taxonomy): domain Eukaryota; kingdom Metazoa; phylum Chordata; class Actinopteri; order Syngnathiformes; family Syngnathidae; genus Nerophis; species Nerophis lumbriciformis. The sequence goes on from NC_084581.2 coordinate 9,143,909, forward strand.
GTGAATGTAGCTTGTCATTATAACTCGGTACAGTGGGTGGCAACATGCATCGTGACTTCACTTCTTAACACACTTCATACTCACTGAGGGATCAGTGTTGCCAACTTAGTGACATTCTATGTATATTTAGCAAATATTCAGAACTATCTCAATTAACGAACTAGGACTTCAAATCTTTGGGCACCACACAATTAAATTCAATTATTGGGGGGTAATGATTCGATTCAGAAATAATACTCGATTAAAAAATTCTGAATCCATCCATCCATCCATCCTTTTTTTTAATTTTTTTTTTAACATTCCTCCATAAAATAATCAGCTCTGATAATACATATATTATCAGAGTGTTTATTTTATGGAGGAATGTAGTTAATCATAAAACTGGCATATATATATTATCAGAGCGGTTTATTTTATGATAATATATCTGATATATACAGGTAAAAGCCAGTAAATTAGAATATTTTGAAAAACTTGATTTATTTCAGTAATTGCATTCAAAAGGTGTAACTTGTACATTATATTTATTCATTGCACACAGACTGATGCATTCAAATGTTTATTTCATTTAATTTTGATGATTTGAAGTGGCAACAAATGAAAATCCAAAATTCCGTGTGTCACAAAATTAGAATATTACTTAAGGCTAATACAAAAAAGGGATTTTTAGAAATGTTGGCCAACTGAAAAGTATGAAAATGAAAAATATGAGCATGTACAATACTCAATACATGGTTGGAGCTCCTTTTGCCTCAAATACTGCGTTAATGCGGCGTGGCATGGAGTCGATGAGTTTCTGGCACTGCTCAGGTGTTATGAGAGCCCAGGTTGCTCTGATAGTGGCCTTCAACTCTTCTGCGTTTTTGGGTCTGGCATTCTGCATCTTCCTTTTCACAATGCCCCACAGATTTTCTATGGGGCTAAGGTCAGGGGAGTTGGCGGGCCAATTTAGAACAGAAATACCATGGTCCGTAAACCAGGCACGGGTAGATTTTGCGCTGTGTGCAGGCGCCAAGTCCTGTTGGAACTTGAAATCTCCATCTCCATAGAGCAGGTCAGCAGCAGGAAGCATGAAGTGCTCTAAAACTTGCT